>NC_137698.1:57724576-57768627 GCF_964034855.1 Anser brachyrhynchus | reverse complement strand
TTACTCTATGCATGACTTGCATCTTATTTTAACAGCAAATGGAGTTGTAATGGCTTATTCAGCCAATGCAAGTGAGGGTTAGAAATTTAATGCCGTACCAACTGGAGTTAAATAAAAGATGTTACATATTATCTTGGATTTGTTGTTGTTTATTCTCTCTGTGTTTTATTCATATACTGGTTCTGAGCTTGCGTCTCACACTCAAATCTCCTTTCAGAAAGAACCAAGCTTTGTTGTTGAGAATTTTAGGTACTTATATATCAATATAAACAATATTAATAATAAATGTGAAATTGGCAATACAATAACAATAAAAGTGCTGGTCAAAGTGAAGATTATCGAATGTTCTCATGTAATCTTTTATTTTCTGTAATGCTTGAAAGATTAGAGTAACTGTTTACAGATAGGGACTACAGGTTTTAACAAATCTGACTTCACTTTTAGTTTAGGGCTAGGAAGAAAAAAAATCTTTTTTCAGTTCTGACTTGGTGTGTCCTATCTTTTTTGATTATATGAAATATAGGTGTCTGTATAGATAGGATAATAACTAATCTTCTCTCTTTTTTAGCCATAGTTATTCCTTTCTGGTACTTATCCTATTAACACTCTCCTCTTCCCCTCCTGTTTTTAAATACTTAAAAAATATTTTGTATTAAAATTACTGTTTTTATTGCTATTCCTGTGAAGCACTAGAGGTAAAAAAGATAAACCCTCAAGCTCAAGAGAGAAAAGATATGTAGATATGTATAGATAGCAAAAAAATATACTCAGAGAAAAAGATATGTAATTCTTTCAATAGCTGCCTAAGAATACTTGGAGTGATAGTATTTAGGCATTAGCTTGTTTTGCTTTAGTCTGTATTTTTGACAGAGAGTCTTAGATACATTGAGTTTAACAATGAGCCAAAAACACTAAAATAATAATTAAAGAAATACTTTTACTTTAATTCAGGGTAAGTTGATCCAGACTTTCTCAAAAGCTCTTTATCTGTTACAGGAACAAAAATACAAGTGTGATGAAAGTGTATGAAGGAAGGCCCCCAATAACCTTTCAGTTTTTACGTATTATTTTCAGAAAGAGTAATGATGCCCTCTAGAAGAGAGGTATTGAAAAATGACAGACAACGTCCTGGCAACCTATTCTTGAAATGGAGTTTAGAAGCTGACTGCTATTGGGTTTTGATTAATTTCTTTTCCTGTGTTTTTATAGGAGACTATTTACTTAAATTCTATTTTGTTTGTAAAATACTGTGTTTTTTGTTCTTGTTTTTGTTTTAACTTGTTTAACCATAGCCTGGTGTCTGTGTATTAACACACAAAAATATTCATGGAGTATGCTAGAAAGACATCTGTTTTCTTTCTTCTCACTTGTTCTGCCTGGTAGTACAGATTCTTCCAGAAGGAGAGAGTGGATGCAGTGTCTTTCATTTTCTTCTTTCCCATGTGAAAAGGAATTAAACACTACTGTTTGCTGACTGCTGTCTCTCAGCCACAAGTACACAATTTGAGCCTTCCTCTCTTTCAGATTCCTTCTTTTGTGATTCATTGTTGCCCCCAGGTGCCATTGTTGACACTGGCTTGCCTGTGGTTATACATTCCTCATACATACAGTTTGACACACAAACTATTGTCTGTCACAGGCTTCCTCTTCGCTAACATTATCTACAATTTGTTTTGTTGGAAAGACAGAACGTGCTTTCAGCTTCCTTTTACATTTCTATGCAGTGTTAAGTAGTATTTTTTGTTTGTTTTTATTATTATTTTATTATTTTTTTATTTTGTATATTTGAAATTTAACAAAAAAAAAGAAAAAGAAAAAGAAAATATCTCTAACGTACATGCAGATATATAATGACATAAGATTTGAAATACTTTTTCTCTCATTTAGGTTTTTAAGGAGTAGAATTCCCCCCTTCCCCCGCCCCCCCCCGAAAATGTAAAAAAATTAAATGGTATGAGACAGAACCAAGTTGTACTATTTGGATCAACATTATTTAATGAAACTTGACCAGATATAAGTTTGCAAAAGTACAGAGTGTTGAAATAAAGAGACAATATTTTTAAATGAAATTTACATTGTTAAAAGTCAAAATCAAGACCACTGACTTGTAAACTCAGCTGTCTCTAATGTATTCTTGGTATAGGAATGAAAAGAAGAAATTAAATGAAAAGGAATAAAAAGAAAAAAAAAAGAGAAACATATATGTGATAGCTGAATTTGTTCTAGTGAACAAATCCCTCTTCTAGTGATAGGTTCATTTATTTTATTGTCTAGGTCAGTCCAAGCTTTATCAGCTTCATAATTTACGATCAAGAATGCACCAGTATTACAGATGGAAGAAAAATTAATAAGTATAATTTCCATGATCAGACATTAAGAAAGTTCTAGTAAAGGCATGTCACTCCTGATTTTGGCAGAGATGAGAGATTTCTAATCATTTTCTGCCTTTAGATCTGTAAGGGAGTTGGAAATCAAGGGAGAAATCAAATAATAATGAGATAATACTAACAAATAAAATTTTATAAAAATAAAACACATCTCAGTCTTCATTATATGTTGTGAGACAGGTTTCTTACTGGTCTGAAAAGGAAGTATAAAATTAATGCCAATTTTATCTTTAAAAAAAAAAGTCATAAAGCTTCCTATATTTTCCCCTAAACATAACATTGATGACAAGTTTTACTAGGCATAGTTATTATTTTACCTCAATAGGATTCTTCCCTATATATTCTTAACTTGTATAAAATTTGAAAACATTGAATAATTATTGTAATTGGTAGTTTTGTCAAATCTGGCAAATGTTTGCTGAAATTCTAAACTGCCTACTCATTTTCTATTACAGAATTAAAATTTCCTGGAGAGAAAAAAACACAGTAGAAACAAGAGTGTTCTTTTCACCTATCAACATATGAGCTTGTAGACAAGAGAGTTCTCAACAATATTTTCTTTTCATTATCAATTGCTAATTAGTCCACTGAACTTGTCTGTGTGCATCCCTGTTGTCATGCTTGAGTGCTCTTGAGAAAATCAAGTAGCAAGCATATATGTTTGATGTCTGGTAATTAGGTAATATTATTCTCACTTGGAATAATTGGTCTGGAAACATATCATTATTTATTATTTTGAAAACGTTACAGGTACTAAGTCTAGCACCTGATTTTTTGGTAAGTTGATTCCAATTAGACTTTAGCTGAAAGAACATGCTACAATGTCTGGCAAAACTAAGCACTATTGCATGGGACAAGTGTGGGTGAAATACTGACTCTAAATAAAAGGTTGAACAGGTGATCAAAGGCTTCTGAACTCTGGATATACTAAGATGGCACATTAGATTGTTTCTCATGAAGATTCCTCTGTCTCTTGCCTCCACTTCCTCTTCCACTGGTTCGTTAGGCAAAACTGCAAGAGAAAGTTATTACGTATCAAATAAACAAAGGCATCCCTTTTTGTTCTGATCATTTCTAGACCTTCCTCTCCTGTTCTCAAGCTCTCATTTATTCTTTTCTCATGTTATTGATCTTACCACTTTTGGAGTTTTATATTAGTTGACCCCATCTCTCTTTCTCCTTATACTCTCTATTCACACTAAACACGTACATTTATGACCAACATGGTGTTTACTGATATCAAATCACTTTTTTTTGTGTATAGGTCCAATGTGCAGCTCTGGTTCTAGCCTATATAGGTAGACTATATGTTGCTTGGGCACAGTGATCTCTATATACAGTGTGTAAAGTGCTCAGGATAATAGAAGCCCACTTTTATTAAGTAATAAATTTTAAAATTAATATGATTTATCATTAATTAAAGATATACGTTCAGATAAAAGCTGAATATTTCAGCTGAATTTTGTTATTTTTAATTTTAGGATACTTAATTAAGTACTGTTGAAATATCCCAAATTCCAAACTGAGAATCAGTTCTAGATGTTTAACATATTATACTTTATATACCATATATAACACCTTGGAACTACATAGCAAAATATATGTCACATTTTACATTATACATTATTCATTATATTGCTTACATTAATTTTAAGTAACTTTAGGTATCTATTTCTAATAAAGCATGAATAAAGATTAAAACCACTTTTTATGTGCTTACTTGTGAATAAAGATGATCTGATGCTTATAAGAGTTATACAATGATATACTTCTACTGAAAGACTGCAATGACGTAAATGTGGATAATAAATATAAAATGATTGTTGCAAAATATTTTAAAAATAGTCATTACTGTTTTGGGATAGATTTACCTGGTAGAGATAACATATACATCTTCTACATTCATGATTTATTTGTAAGATCAAAATGTTAACCACGTAATGTGTGTTATGTACATGGCAAAAAAAAGAGGTGAATGGAGACAGTAGAGCAGGCTGTCCCCATACAGCCCATGGTGGAGCAGATCTCCACGCTCTAGCCCATAAAGGAGCCCACGGTGGAGCAGGTGAAGGTGGCCTGAAGGAGGCCACAAACTCATACAGAAAAAGAAGGCCTACAGAGTGTGAAAGCAAGGACAGATAGCCTGGGAGGAATACAGAGAAATTGTCCAAACAGCCAGGGATCAGGTTAGGAAAGCTAAAGCCCTATTAGAATTAAATTTGGCCAGGTACATTAAGGGAGACAAGAAAGGCTTCAATAGGTATATACACGATAAAAGAAAACTAAGGAAATTGTGGGCCCTCTCCCGAAGGAAAGGTGAGACCTGGTTACCCATGATATAGTGAAGGCTGAGGTATTCAATGAATTTTTTTTCCCTCAGTCTTCACTGGCAAGTGTTAGAGCCACATGGTCCAAGTCTTTACTGCCGTTAAAGATAACAAAAAACGTTTTTACAAATACATCAACACAAAAAAGAGGACTAAGGAGAATCTCCATCCTTTACTGGATGCGAGGGGAAACTTAGTTACAAAAATGAGGAAAAGGCTGAGGTGCTCAATGCTTTCTTTGCCTCAGTCTTTAGCAGCAAGACCGGTTGTTCTCTGGATACCTGGTACCCTGAGCTGGTGGAAGGGGATGGGGAGCAGGATGTGGCCCTCGCTATTCATGAGGAAATGGTTGGCGACCTGCTACAGCACTTGGATGTACGCAAGTCGATGGGTCGGATGGGATCCACCCGAGGGTACTGAGCGAACTGGCGGAGGAGCTGGCTGAGCCGCTTTCCATTATTTATCGACAGTCCTGGCTATCAGGGGAGGTCCCAGTCGACTGGCGGCTAGTAAACGTGACGCCCATCTACAAGAAGGGCCGGAGGGTAGACCCAGGGAACTATAGGCCTGTTAGCTTGACCTCAGTGCCAGGGAAGCTCATGAAGCAGATTATCTTGAGTGTCATCACGCGGCACTTGCAGGGCAACCAGGCTATCAGGCCCAGTCAGCATGGGTTTATGAAAGGTAGGTCCTGCTTGACGAACCTGATCTCCTTCTATGACCAAGTGACGCGCTTGGTGGATGAGGGGAAGGCTGTGGATGTGATCTACCTTGACTTCAGTAAGGCTTTTGACACCGTTTCCCACAACATTCTCCTGAAGAAACTGGCTGCTCATGGCTTGGACTGGCGTACGCTTTGTTGGGTTAAAAACTGGCTGGATGGCCGGGCCCAAAGAGTTGTGGTGAATGGAGCCAAATCCAGTTAGAGCCCAGTTACTAGTGGAGTCCCCCAGGGCTCAGTGCTGGGGCCAGTCCTCTTTAATATCTTTATCGATGACCTGGATGAGGGGATCGAGTGCACCCTCAGTAAGTTTGCAGATGACACCAAGTTAGGTGCGTGTGTCGATCTGCTCGAGGGTAGGAAGGCTGTGCAGGAGGATCTGGATAGGCTGGACCGATGGGCTGAGGTCAACTGCATGAAGTTCAACAAGGCCAAGTGCCAGGTCCTGCATCTGGGACGTAACAACCCCAAGCAGTGCTACAGGCTGGGAGATGAGTGGTTGGAAAGCTGCCTGGCGGAGAATGACCTGGGAGTACTGGTTGATAGGCAGCTGAATATGAGCCAGCAGTGTGCTCAGGTGGCCAAGAAGGCCAACAGCATCCTGGCTTGCATAAGAAGCAGTGTGGCCAGCAGGTCTAGGGAGGTGATTGTCCCCCTGTACTTGGCTCTGGTGAGGCCGCACCTCGAGTACTGGGTTCAGTTTTGGGCCCCTCGCTACAAGAAGGACATGGAGGTGCTCGAGAGAGTCCAGAGAAGGGCAACGAAGCTGGTGAGGGGTCTGGAGAACCAGTCTTACGAGGAGCGGCTGAGGGAGCTGGGGTTGTTTAGCCTGGAGAAGAGAAGGCTCAGGGGAGACCTCATCGCTCTCTACAGGTACCTTAAAGGAGGCTGTAGAGAGGTGGGGGTTGGTCTATTCTCCCACGTGCCTGGTGACAGGACGAGGGGGAATGGGCTAAAGTTGCGCCAGGGGAGGTTTAGGTTGGATGTTAGGAAGAGCTTCTTTACTGAAAGGGTTGTTAGGCATTGGAATGGACTGCCCAGGGAGGTGGTTGAGTCACCATCCCTGGAGGTCTTTAAAAGACGTTTAGATGTAGCCCTTAGTGATATGGTTTAGTGTAGGATTTGTTAGTGTTAGGGCTGAGGTTGGACTAGATGATCTTGGAGGTCTCTTCCAACCTAGACGATTCTGTGATTCTGTGATTCTGTGAAGTCCCAGAAGACAAAGGCAGGGGCTGTGAGAATGAAGAATTGGCCACTGTAAGAGAAGACCAGTTTTGAGACTGGCTAAGAAACCTAAAGTTGCACAACTCTCAACTTCATAGGACCTCTTGAGATAGATCCAGGGGTCCTTAGGGAACTGGCAGATGTAGTTGTCAAAAAACTATCCACCATAATTGAGAAGTTGTAGCCATCTGGTGGAGTTCCCACCAGAAAGAAGGGAAGAAGGGAAACATAAGCTCCATTTTTTAAAAGGGAAATAAAGGAAAATCCAGGGAGTTAGAAGCCAGTCAGTCTCACCTCTGTCCCTGGCAAGATAATGGAGCAGATCCTTCTGGAATCTATGCCAAGATTCATAAGGAAAATAAGGAGGTGATTGGTGACAGCCAACATGGCTTCATTAAGCCACGTTGAAATGAAGACTGAAATGATGTAAATATGAATAATAAATATGATTTTTATTTTTACAAAATATTTTAAAAATAATCATTACTGTTTTGGGATAGATTTACCTGGTAGAGATAACATATACATCTCCTACATTTATGATTTATTTGTAAGATCAAAATGTTAACCACGTAATGTGTGTTATGTACATGGCAAAATAAGGAGGTGATTGGTGACAGCCAACGTGGCGTTATTATGGGCAGATCATACCTGACAAATCTGGTGGCCTTCTACAATGGGGTTGCAACATCGGTGCCTATGGAAGGAACAACAGATGTCATCTACCTGGACTTGTGCAAAACATTTGACACTGTCCCCCATGATATCCTTGTTTCTAAATTGGAGCGACATGGATCTGATGGATGGGCCACTTGGTGGGTGAGGAATTAGTTGGATGGTCGCACTCAAAGAGTTGTGCTCAACAGTTCAATGTCCAAGTGTAGATCAGTAATGAGTGGTCTTCCTCAAGGGTCAGCACTGGGACTGGCACTGTTTAACTTCTTTGTCAGTAACATGGAGATGGGATTGAGTGCACCCTCAACAAGTTTGCTGATGGCACCGAATTGTGTGATGCGGTCAACAAGCTGGAGGGAAGGGATGCCATCCAGAGGATCCTTGACAGTCTTGAGAGGTGGGTGCATGCGAACTTCATGAAGTTCAACACGGCCAAGTGCAAGGTGCAGCATCTGGGCTACGACAATCCCAAGCACAAATACAGTCTGGGTGGAGAATGGATGGAGAGCAGCCCTGATAAGAAGGACCTGGAGGTGTTGGTTGATGAGAAGCTCGACATGAACTGGCAATGTCTACTTGCAGCCCAGAAAGCCAGCCGTATCCTGGGCTGCATCAAAAGGAGCATGGCCAGCAGGTCAAGGGAGGTTATTCTCTCTTGCGAGACCCCACCTGGAATATTGCATTCAGCTCTGGGGCCCCCAGCACAAGAAGGATATGGACGTATTAGAATGAGTCTGGAGGATGGCCACAAGGATGATCAAAGGGCTGGAACACCTTTCCTATAAAGAGGGAGTTGGGGTTGTTCAGCCTGGAGAAGAGAAGGCTCCGTGGAAACCTCATTGTAGCCTACCAGTACCTAAAGGGGTTCTACAAGAAAGCTGGGGAGGGACTCTTTTGCAGGGAGTGTAGTGATAGGACAAGGAGTAATGACTTTAAAACAAAACAAAACAAAAACAAAACAAAACAAAACAAACAAAAAAAAGATAGGTTTGGATTATACATAGGGAAGGACTTCTTTACCATGGTGGTGAGGCACTGGAACAGGTTTCCCAGAGAAGTTGTGGATGCCCCACCCTTGTGTTTAAGGTCAGGTTGGATGGGCTTTGAGCAACCTAGTCTAGTGGAAGGTGTCCCAGCTGATGGGAGGGAGCGTGTGAATTAGAAGATCTTTAAGGTCCCTTCCAACCCAAACCATTCGATGATTCTATGATTTTACAAATGTAATATTACAGTTATTTAAGTTTATAGTAATTCAAACTAAGCGATAATTAAATTTGACAGAAGTATAAACATTACCAATATTTTTTTTTTATCCCTCAGTCATTTACTTGAATAAATGTTCATTGTAACTTTTTCACTACACAGTTTCACTCCACTTACTAAATAAGTAATTATAAAAGAGAAATAATGAATAGACAAATGCAACAAATTACCTCTTTTATGTATCTCAGAAATGTAAAATAGTTCCTTTAGTGATGTTTAATTTTCATATGGCTGAATAACTCAGTTGCATATTTAGTCAGAAAGCATCTCTGATATTTTAGTGAACATCAGATCAAATAATTTCTAATTTTTTCTATCCCTAGTCCATATATATCCCAAAGGAATGTTCATATTAAGGCAGTGAGTACATACATTTGCACTCCAAAGTAATGGAAGTGTTTTTCTTCTTTCAACTGAATACGAATTATTTTATTTTCCACATATGAAGCTGGTTCCAAAACATCACCATACTGATAATAACTAATAAAGGTGAATGGTATTATGTAAAGGAAATAAACAAATAAAAAACAACAGTTTATCTATAGTATATAGTTGTTATAAAAGAATCAAAGATTGTTAAGATGAAAAAAAACATAAGAGGCATATGAGAAATGAAGAGAATCCGATAAGCCTAGTAACACTCTCCTTGTTGAAGGTAATGGTAATCATCTCCTCCACAGCATTTTAGTCATGTATTACTATTTATGAACAGCTATAGAATCATGTTCCATCAGGCAGTTGTATTTTCCATTATTGTAGCTTGTGCTGACCATTTTATGATCATCTATTAAATAAGCTGTGTTTGAAAGAAAGCTGTATGTAGAAAAGTAATGGCAATATTTGCTGTAAGGAAAGAAAGATAAGAATAGATAAGGGATCTAATAAAAATATAAAATAATTAAAAAACATTTCACCAGGTAGTGCTAGGTTTGTTCCTGCTTTTAAATATAACAATAATATTATTTTTTTTCAACATACAGGCTAACAAAAATAAAATTTTCAAGTTTTTATGGTACTGGCACTGACTTTTTGACTGGTTGTTCTGATGCAATGCAAACTAACCGGTACCTTCTGTCTTACACAAACCAAAAAATACTAGGCAAGTGGAGTAAACCAGTTTTTTCATTATTAAAATTAGGAGAGAAATGTTCATCATTTAAAGATAGATTTCATGAAGGAGTTTGAAATATAGAGGACACATATACACAGAAGAAAAGTCCTTTAGTGTTCCCCCCCCATCAGTATCCTTAAAATATCGTTTTTTCTTTTTTCATTTTTAATTGACCGAGTCAGCACTTTGTCTGTGTCGTGAGAAGTTAGCTTCACAAGGCATTTGAGTTTTCATATGCCAGATTACAATAAGTGAGTGATGTATTCTATTTCTGTCTTCTTCTAAGTATTTTTCCACCCTTTATTAAATATCTATCATGGAAAGTACATAATTTATAAAAATATGTACAAAAAGCTTATATTGGGATAGCAGTAAAATAATCCTTAATTAAGTAGGGATATGTATTCTCTACCTAAAACAAAATTGCACTTCTTTGTGGAGTGCTTGTCTATTACAGGTGTATGTAATGTGGCTGTCAGGACCAATATTTCAGTGTTCCTGTTTTACAGGGACTAAATGTTAACATTAGTATTTTCTGTACTAACACTGGTCGTGCACATAATGATAGTTGCAGACAACACTGCCTTGCTCCAGGACCCTGCAAGCCTCTTTACCCCCCACCCAGGACACTACTGGTTCACCTCAGACTTCGGTTTATAAGGAAGAAAAGACAACATACAGACAGAATTTAATCTGTTCTTCTACAGAATTTATTGTTAGCTTAATGTTTTAACAGACTAATATTTCAAATTAAACAGGTTTTATTCATAATATTCTTTAAAATGTTATACTAAAGATTTTTCCTAATATTTCAGGATAGAGAGAAGTTGAAGCAAGACTCAGCATAGCACAGCAAATTATAAATGAGAAAATCTACAGTTCAAGCATAGGTGATTCTTATTGGATGCTAGGGAAAAAAATGAGAATGGTCAAACAGGCTGTCCAGGGTGGCTGTTGAATGCACAGCCTTGGGGATATTCAGAATTTGACTCCTGGGCAACCTGATCTGTGTCTCTCCCACTTTGAGTAGTGGATTGGACAAGATGACCTTCAACTGTCTTTTACATCATAGATTCCTCTATGAACCTTTGTATACAATGTTCATTACCATAGAATCTGAATGCAAATAAATAAATAAATAAATAAATAAAATTCAGTGATAAAATGTAAGTTTTATACATATATACTCATATTTTAACAGATCAGATGACCTAAAGAAGTGGTAATAAATTACAAGACATTTTATTTTCAGACATCCTCATGATAAAAAAAAAAATAATCTTTCAATCTATAGATCTTATTTCTGTATTTCACACTCCCACTTAATACACATAATTTTTTCTGAGTGAAAGTTTTCAAAAATAATTTAAATCAGCCTTGATCTAACCCCTTTCGTAATGTATATAATAAGACAGTCTTGGTGTCTATTTAAATAATTATGCATTGCCTTCCAGTAATGGAAACTACTTGGACTGATAAAGTTGTGGTGCAACATTAAGAGGTCTGGAAGTCTTTAAAGTTTGTACTTCATCTAGTTATTTGGGATCACCTGTATAGAAAATATAGAATCACAGAATCATCAAATCATCTTTGTTGGAAAAGACCTTCAGGATCATTAAGTCCACCCTGACCTACCCTGTCCCATCACTAAACCATGGCCATGTCTCTTCCAGTCATGGGGACTCCATCACTTCCCTGGGCAGCCTTTTCTAATGCTTAACCACTGTCTCTGTGAAGAACGTCCAGTCTAAACCTCCCCTGGTGCAACCTGAGACTGTTTCCATCACTTCTCACCTGAGAAAAGAGATCAACACTCTCCTCAGTGCAACCTCTTTTCACATAGTCATAGGGAACAATGAGGTCTCCCTTCAGTCTTCTCTTCTCCAGGCTAAACAACCTGAATTGCCTCAGTTGCTCCTCAAAACACTTGTTTTCTCCTCCTGTCACCACCTTTATTGCTCTTCTCTGCACTCTGCAAATCACTATCCTTCTTATAGTGAGGGGCTCAAAACTGAACACAATATATGAGTTGCGGTCTCACCAGTGCTGCGTACAAAGGGACAATCACTTCCCTAGTCCTGCTGGCCACACTATTTCTGACTCTTCTCAGCCCCATTCATTTTGTTGTGAAGCAATTAGAAAAATATAGCTAGTGTATCCTTCTGATATGACAGAGTAATTACATTTTTGATACTTAGAAGATGAAAATAGTCTATACAAAAAAGCTATGACTGTTTTCCAATGATCTAGAAGAGACAATAATTTTAAAGGATTTCCAAATTGTGAACTCAAATATCCCTTAAAAGAAGGGATGAAGACCTCCTCTAACCCTTGCTATTTTTGTAAACAGCATGTGGTAATCCCAGACATCTGGCACCCCAATAGGCATGTACAAATCCCATCTGCAGGTACAAATGCTTCTCTGCTTGCAAATGACAGTGCACAGTAACTGGTATAGACTCATAAGTATTTTATTTATTTATTTATTCTACCTTTTGTATGTATATGAAGGTCATAGTCTGGGCTCAAAGAACAAATTTAATTCCTGTTATTCATTCTTACATGAGTTCAGTTCTCCTATAACTCCTATAACACACAGTGCTGGCACTTGAGAAAGCAGCAGTATGCTTTACATTAACTTTATGTTCCATTTTCTTTGGTGTTATCAGTACCATTAGGTATTATTCAGTATCACTAGAAACCAGGTCATACAGAAACAGATAGTTGTGATGCATCAAAATCTAAGTGGTAAACACAAACATTTCTATGTATCTTGTACACTACATATTATTATATTTTCCATATGAATGTTATATCTGAGGTTGGTAGTTGTCACAAATTTAGCAAGTTTGAGACTTGGGAACAGCTTCCCAGAAGCTGACCCCTCCCAGCTTCTTGTGCGCCCCCAGAATCCTTGCTGGCAGGGCAGCATGAGAAGCAGATAAGTGCTTGACTATGCAAGCACTGCTCAGCAACAACTAAAACATCAGTGTTTTATGACAATTATTTTCATAAAAACAAACAAACAAACAAACTAGAATATCATATGAGCCTCTATGAAGAAAAGTAATTTTATCATAGCCACAACCAGGACACATAGTTATACAGCACATAGATTACTCTTTAAAATACCTGCCAGAGTCATACAGAATCATAGAATCACATGATTGGTTAAGGTTGGGAGGACCTCTGGAGGTCATCTGGTCCAACCCTCCCTGCACAGAGACACCTAGAGAAGGTTGCCAGGGCCACATCCAGATGGCTTTTGAAGATCTTCAAGGAAGGAGACTTCACAACCGATCAGGGCAAGCTCTTACAGTGCTCCGTCACCCACACATTAAAGTGTTTCCTGATGTTTAGAAGGAACCTCTTATGTTCCAGTTTGTGCCCATTTCCTCTTGTCCTGGTGCTGGGCACCACTGAAAAGAGCCTGGCTCTATTCTCTTTGTACTCTCACTTCAGGTATTTATAGACCTTGATAAGATCCCCCCTGAGCCTTCTCTTCTCCAGGCTGAATAGTCCCAGCTCTTTCAGCCTCTCCTCATAGGTGAGGTGCCACAGTCCCTTGATAATCCTGGTGGCCCTCTGCTTGATGCTTTCCAGTATATCCATGTCTTTTGTACTGCGTGGCCCTTTGGTGAGTCAGCCACTAACCCCCAGTTTCATATCATCCACAAATTTATTGAGGGTGTACTCTATTCTATCATCCAGATTGCTAATGAAAATGTTAAACAGGACTTGACCCAGTACTGACCCCTTAGGAACTCTGCTTGTGACTGGCGTCCAAGTAGACTTTGTACCACTGGCCACTACCCTCTGGGTCCAGCTGTTTAATCAGTTTTCGATCTGATTAATCAGTTTCCCTGTTTGCTCATCCAGCCCATATTTTAACAGCTTCTCTATGAGGATCTTATGGGGGACAGTGTCAAAGGCCTTCATGAAGTCCAGGAAGACAATAACCACAGCTCCCCCCTCATTCATCAGGCTGGTCATTTCATTATAGAAGTTTATCAGGTTGGTCAGGCATGACTTCCTTTTCGTGAATCTATGCTGACTACTCCTGATAATTTTCTTCTCCTTCACGTGCCTAGAAATGGTTTCCAGGATCAGCTGCTCCATCTGTTTCCCAGGGACTGAGACAAGGCTGACCACCCTGTAGTTCCCTGGGTCCTCCTTTTTGAAGATAGAAGTGACATTTGCTTTCCTCTGGTCTTCAGACACTTCTCCTGGCTGCCACGATCGAGCAAAGAAAGTAGAAAATGGTCTCACAATCGCATCTGCCAGAGCCCTCAGCACTTGTGGGTGCATCCCGTCAGGGCCAACGGACTTGTGAATTTTACTGCTTTCTACTACAACTCAGTAATTGTGTTTACTTTCATAGATTAAGCTTTCTTCTTGTATCTTCCAAAACACTGTCAATACCTCCAAATATTTCCCACCACAAAGAGAGCTTGGTAGAGAGAGGAAAAACACAAATAAATAATTTCATTGTTCCTGAGAATTAGTGTTTCTGCAAACTACATAATATATATGATGGATATGTCATTATATACATTCATAAAATGCTTTTTATGTACTTATATAAGCTAAAAAGATCACAGAATCACAGAATCACAGAATCGAAGGGGTTGGAAGGGACCTCGAAAGATCATCAGGTCCAACCCCCCTGCCAAAGCAGGCTCCTTAGAGCAGGCTGCCCAGGTAGGCGTCCAGACGTGCCTTGAATATCTCCAGACAGGGAGATTCCACAACCTCCCTGGGCAGTCTGTTCCAGTGCTCTGTCACCCTCACTGTGAAGAAGTTCTTTCGCATGCTGGTGCAGAACTTCCTGTGCTCTATCTTGTGGCCATTGTCCCTTGTCCTGTCCCCACAAACCACTGAGAAGAGGTTGGCCAAATCCCTCTGTCTCCCACACCTCAGGTATTTATACACATTGATGAGATCCCCTCTCAGTCTTCTCTTCTCCAGGCTGAACAGACCCAGATCTCGCAGCCTTTCCTCATAGGGAAGATGCTCCAGGCCCCGTATCATCTTTGTGGCCCTCTGCTGGACTCTTTCCAGGAGTTCCCTGTCTTTTTTGTACCGGGGAGCCCAGAACTGGACACAGCACTCCAGGTGAGGCCTGACCAGGGCAGAGTAGAGTGGGAGGATCACCTCCCTTGACCTGCTGGCCACGCTCCTTTTAATGCATGCCAGGATTCCATTGGCCCTCTTGGCCACGAGGGCACACTACTGGCTCATGGTCAACCTGTCGTCCACCAGGACCCCCAGGTCCTTCTCCTCAGAGCTCCTCTCCAGCAGGTCGTCCCCCAGCCTGTACTGATACGTCCGGTTGTTCCTTCCCAGGTGCAGGACTCTACGCTTGCTGTTATTAAACCTCATTTGGTTTCTTCCTGCCCATCTCTCCAGCCGGTCCAGGTCTTGCTGAATGGCAGCACAGCCTTCTGGCATGTCAGCCACTCCTCCCAGCTTCGTATCATCAGCGTACTTGCTGAGGGCAGACACTATTTCCTCATCAAGGTCGTCGATGAAGATGTTGAACAAAACCCGACCCAGCACCGACCCCTGGGGAACGCCGCTAGTCACAGGTCTCCAGCCAGACTCTGCGCCACCGATCACCGCCCTCTGAGCTCGGCCAGTCAGCTAGTTCTCAACCCACCTAACTGTCCACTCCTCTGTCCCACACTTTGTCAGCTTTGCTATCAGGATGTCATGGGAGACAGTATTGAAAGCCTTGCTAAAGTCAAGGTAGATGACATCCACTGATCTGCCCCCATCTACCCAGCTGGTGATGCCATCATAGAAGGCAACGAGGTTGGTCGAGCACGACTTCCCCTTGGTAAATCCATGCTGACTACTCCTCATAACATTCTTCTCTTCCAGTTGCTTGGAGATGACATCCAGAACGAGCTGTTCCAACACCTTTCCAGGGACAGAGGTGAGACTGACTGGCCTGTAGCCTTCTTGAAGACAGGAGTGACATTGGCTATCCTCCAATCTTCAGGCACCTCTCCTGTTCTCCAGGACCTTTCAAAGATAGAGAGCGGTTCGGCGATCACCTCTGCCAACTCCCTTAGCACACATGGATGCATCCCATTGGGACCCATGGATTTGTGTGCGTTGAGCCCACTCATATGCTCCTGAACCACTCTCTCGACAACCAGGGGGCAGCCCTCCATTTCCCAGCCCCTTTCTCCCCCCACCAGGGTTGAGGAGTCCCGGGGGGGAGTCCTTGAAGCAAAGACTGAAGCAAAGAAAGCATTCAGTATCTCTGCCTTCTCGGCGTCTCCCATTACCAGGACACCCCCCTCGTTCAGCAAGGGACCCACATTATCCCTAGTCTTCCTTTTACTGTTTACATACTTTAAAAAACGTTTCTTATTATCTTTTATCTCTTTTGCAAGCCTCATCTCTAGGTGGGCTTTAGCCTTCCTCGTTGTGTCCCTGCAGGCCCTGACAACACTTCTATACTCTTCCCAAGAGGACAGGTCCTTTTTCCACATTTCATAGACCTACCTCTTCCTTTTGATCTTATCGATGAGCTCCTTGCTCATCCATGCGGGTTTCCTGCCCCCCTTCCCCGATTTCCTACTCTTAGGGATGCACTGATCCTGAGCTTGGAAGAAGTGCTGTTTAAATGTAGCCCAGCTCTCACAAGCACTCTTGCCTTCTAGCAACCTAGCCCAGGAGATACTTCCAAGCAGGTCCCGGAAGAGGTCGAAGTTGGCTCTTCGAAAGTCCAGGGTAGCAATCCTGCTTTTAGCCTTACTTCTTCCACCAAGTTAGCCTTACTTCTTCCACCAAGTTCCATCTTGAACTCCACCATCTCATGGTCGCTGCATCCCAAGCTGCCCTCAACCTTCACACCCCTAACAAGCCCATCCCTGTTGGTAAGGACAAGGTCCAGAAGCACCCCCGCCTCGTCAGCTCCTCCACCACCTGTGTCAGAAAATTGTCTTCAACGCATTGTAGGAACCGTTTGGACTGCGCATGCCTGGCCGAGTTGCTTACCCAACAGATATCTGGATAACTGAAGTCCCCCATGAGAACCAGCGCCCATGATCGTGAGGCTACTACCAGCTGCTTGTAGAAGGCCTCATCGACCTCCTCCTCCTGACCTGGTGACCTGTAGTACAACCCCACAACAGTGTCTCCCATACCAGCCCACCCCTTAATTTTCACCCACAAGCTCTCCACTTGTCCTTCACCCTCCCCCAGGTGGAGCTGGGTACACTCTAATTGCCCCCTCACATAAAGGGCAACCCCACCCCCTCGCTTCCCCAGCCTGTCTTTCCTAAAAAGGACATAGCCCTCCATGACAGCGTTCCAGTCATGCTAGCTGTCCCACCACATCTCTGTGATCGCAATGAAATCGTGGCCCTGCGGCCGAACACAGATCTCGAGCTCATCCTGTTTATTTCCCATGCTCCACGCATTGGTGTACAGGCACTTGAGGGAAGCAGCAGGCACAGTTACCTCTGGAGGGATGCAAGAAGAAGATTCCAGACGGGGTATAGGGATCATTACCGTCTCTGAGGAGCCCTCAGACAATCCTATGGGACAATTCAGAGGTGCTTCCCTTCTGCCTTCAACAGTGACAGCAGTGACAACTTCCCCCAGCCCTTCTCTGTCACTTATAGCTCCCCTCCCTCCCCCGTCAAAGATGCTACTTTTTACTTTGTGGAAGCTCTGTTTTCAATATTATTAAAATTAAAATCAATCAATCAAACTTTTCCATTGAAGTCATATAATTGAAAGTGGATTACAGAAAAAAAAAGAAAATAGAAGTTAATGAACTAGCACAGATCTCTTGTTATTTTCTATGTTCTTTATCATTACTTAGAACTTCATTGTAAAGTTTGTTCAGATGAGTAATTATATATAATGTTTGTCCAAAGCCCACTGGAGAGGAGGCTTCTCAGGATTGAATACATAATTCTTCAATTCCATTACCATCTTTGAAGCTATTCACATAACATTTAGTGATCCAAAACTGAAATATCATGACACTTTCTAAACTGCTGCAAAATAAGTTTAATACTTCTAAAATATCAGGTCACCTATTGCCACCATTCCTAGATGACAAAAGTTTAAATGAAAGTACCTGAAAAGAAAATGACAATAGACTGCTGTAAGAGTAATAGTGACAAACAAAATAAGATCTGACAGTTTAAATTTAATCAGTATGTCACTGTTTTGTCTTAATAGAGGAAAATCATTCTATGTTGAGTGTTTAATTTATGATCAGCAGTAACAGAGGGATAATGAAAGTAGAATTCCATCACTAGTTCTGTGCAGAGAGCTTGGTAATTAGGGTTGCAAATAACAATTCAAATTGGATTTGAATGGTGGTAAGACTTACTAATTTAGATGAGTACAAGCTTAGAAAACACTGTAGCCTCAACAAAAAGGGTTCAATAACAAATATATTGAATACTGTAGTTTGCTTATTACTCTTTTTTTTTTTTTTTTTTTTTTTTTCCTGGTATCTGTGACTGCTTGTTCTTTTTCATGTGTGTAATATGTTAAGTATAATATATGCTGTGTTTTTCAGGGAAGAAGTGTGCTATCAAGAATGTTTAGTATTTTTATTTCCATTTTTTTATTTGTACAAATTATTTTGTTTGTAGACGTGATTATTGTCATCATGATTTTATCACATATTTCCTGCCCAAAACCTCACATTTTTAAGTCATGTTTTAATTTTAATATGAAATTGTTCCATCAAAGTATCTAATTATTCAATATATAATTAAACATTAAAAAATATATTTTTATGGGACAGGTTTGTTTGTTCGCTTGCTTGTTGGTTATAAAGTAGAAAAGTTTACCTTATTTGAGGTAATCAATAGGAATACAGTTTATCCTGTTGATACTAATAGTATCCAACTTTATCTGACTGTTAAGGAAGAATAATGTAAATCATAGAAAATAAGTAGTAAGTAGTCATACACAAAATGAAGTAGCTTCAGAAGCATATTTTATCATCATTAGGGCCAATCCCACTGTCACTGAAGTCAAAGAGTTTTTTTCCCTTACAACAAATGACTAGTTAGGACTGTCTGATAATGAAACTGAAGCTCAAGAAAGAGGAAAGAAAGAAAAGCCTCACATATAATTCTTTCTGAAGGAAAAGAATGAAGTAATAATTCAGTAAAATTTGTTTTTGATGGTGTCAAGCTACTGGTAATCCATCTAGGGACAGGGAGTGAGATTTTTTGAAGACAGTTAAATGCATCATGATATTTTTGAACTAAGTCAATGTGTAAATTTTCTGTAATCCTTTGGTGAAGGTGTTAGGATCTGTCATCTGTAACCATAAGTATAGCATTGCCTGGAGTCTAAACTATCTCTGTGTTAGGTAATTTTAGTTTGCATCAGAAAGATACTTAGTGAGGATCATCTAAGATTTTCACATTATTGGCTAGGAAGTATTTTTTGACATTTAAGTAAATCTTAGGTGGCAGACAATTAAGAGTTGAAGGCTTAATATTCAAAATAAGCACTTTGCTGTGTCCATTCTCATACCTTCAATCTTTTCATGGTCATTAAATAATATAGTTGGAAGTCTGTTGACTAAGAAAAGATTCTTAAACATGCATCTAATCTAAACTACATCTAAACAGCAGTGTATTGGAAAATGGCAAGAGATAAATATCTCTAGGGTATCTGGCCAGAAAGAAGTACATATTTATCAGAGTTCTATGTCAAGTTGGCATCTGGGTGGGAATCTTTCACCAGTAAACATCTCTCAAAGCTTAATCCACTTCTTCACTGTCTTATATGATCTGAATTCTGATGTGTATTTTCATCTCATATACTGGAGAGGTTATATTACCTATAAAAAGTGATTTGGTGCCAATTGAAGAAAGAATCTGAAGCTATAGTCCAGTAGCTTGTGTGTTCTGTGGAGATGTGAAAGACTAAGATCCATATCTTTCTGTCAACAAATATTTACAAAAATATTTATAAAAATATTTGTACGAATATTTATAAAAGAAGACTGAGAAACTTCAATATATTTGATAAACAATTAAAGAATTCATGTGGGGAAACTCAAATATCATCTGTATCTAGACTAATTGCTCTGAATGTTTACACAAGTTACTTCCATGTGCAATACCAGCTGAACACCAGCTAGACAGCACTGACTTTTGGCCTGTCATGGTAAAAATGTCTCTTCCAACATAAATTATCTCCTGTGGTTTTGCGAGAACAGTTTCTTGACTGTCGAGATTTACCCTTTGAGCCGTGCTTTTGACAATGCCACATGGCTGGACATACCAAGAAGGAGTTATGGTGAGACATTTTCCCTCCCTTCCTTGTGATATTCTGTGAGCTTGTATTTTATTTATTTATTTATGTGAGACAAGGGCATTGCCCCTAGTGACAGTCCTGAGTCAACAGTACAGCTGACAGTACTGTTAGTGGCATTTAACTGGTGGATGTAAGTGTCTAATAAGACAGATAGATGTCGACATCTTACTTATTTTTCAGACACCAATCTCTCACTGTCTCACTTGCTCTTTCTCAATTACTCATTTCCTCTTGGTTATCTTTTTTTTTTTTTTTTTGCCAGCTGTCTGCTTTTCAGAGTTTATTGCAGTTTTATGAAGTTACTGAAAATGATAATAGAAAAAAATATATGCAGTTATTTACACTAAATAACTTATTTCTTTAATAATTTAATTTATAATCTGATTTCCATGGAACTTTATGCTTATACTTTCATCATCTAAACATTGAAGTGAAGCAGAATCACATTTTACTTCATTTCTTAAACTGGTGAGATTTAGCTTCCATTTAATCTTCATTGACAGGTAGTTTTATAGTCAGCTATTGGTCATGCAGAACATTTTGCCAATTTTTCCTTTTTCAGAATGAGTTTCTGCCAACATTTTTTTTTTCTGCCAGCTTTCCCATCGAGTGCAGTCAATTGTTGAATTACTGTGAAGGGAATGATCTCTAAGATCTTAGAGACATTTGCTTAGATAAAAAACATTGAATTGTGACAGTGATGAATAAATGATTAAATGTGTGACATACTGTAAGTGGCATGGTTTTCTAAGGTAATGTTTACATAGATTTGGATTTTCATAGAGTTTTCTTACTCAACTTGGGGAGGAGTAACCTATAGTGGTTTAACAGAGTAATAAATGTATGTATAGAGTAAATCAGTGCTTCTTTTAAAGCCAGAATTTTGGAAGGAAGCAGAAGGAACAAACTTCATACTACACTGGCAATGATGACGACAATGGTGTCTCTGATAGGAAGAGGAGTCAATATTTCTTCTAATCCACTGCAGTTTTTATTTTCAGCTGGGTAAAGTACAAGCCAGTTTCACTTCCTTTATGTAGTTTGACCTTAATGTGAGGATACTGATATTTCACTGAACTACAGCCTTTGGTATGCTGATGGATGGGAATATTTGGAGGTTTAGAAGCTTTCTGTAAGCCTCTATGTATTTGCTAAGTGTTCCAAAAATTGATGTTTCATGATCCTGTGTGTGTAGTAGGATCCAGAGAAAAAATGTATGCCATTGCATCATTTACTTCAGGAAAACTGAGAAACGAGAAAAAGCATGTAAGTTATTTGTTTTTCCTGTCATAGACATAGACATTGTATCTTTAGGCATCTACCTTTCTTGAAGCTGAATGCTACTCTAAAAACATAACTTTTACTTACAGGTTTAAAAAGAACACAGTCCTGACTGTAGACCTCATTCAGACAGGCAGACATTCTATTCAAAGTTGTCAGCCCATTCCAACTGAGCGGGTACAAAATGTTAACTACAAAGGCAGTATATTCACTGTTGGGTACCAGATACTGAAGAGAAAAATATTGATTCTGATATACTAAGAATATCACTTAAAACAACAAACAAACAAACAACAACAACAACAAAAACAAGAAAAAAGGGAGAAAAAAAATGAAAAGGAAAAAAAAAAACCAAAAAAAACCAAAAACAAAAAAACCCCAGAAGACTCCTAAACGTTTTTGGTTACATAGTCCTGTATTTCTTTTCTGGGTGTTTTACCACATCTATCCTTTAGTTCAGCTAAAAAACACTGTATTCACGATTTTTTATTTGAAAAAGGCAATTTCAGATCATTTAACATTCCTTCTGATAACAAGTTTAAAAACTTCATAAATTGCATTTGATAACATGGCAATATTGTAGAATAGGTCTTAAAATAAACTGTGAGATAATTATCCAAAGGCAATATATTCATTCTAGTCATTAAAATGGCAGCATTATTTTGGCAAGAGCTGCATTACATTTTGATGGAAGTCACGCTCAGTGACTTTCCAACAACTTTTGTTGGAAATCAACATCCCAAAATAAAGTAGTCTTTCCCTTAAAGCCAAACATGTTTGAAACATGGTTTCTTTAAAACTATATAATTAATACTCCCTTAATTTATCAGTGTTTCTGATAGCAGGAGTTGGTTACATTATCTCACCTGTACTCTTCATGGTATGGGAACTTGAGTTACCATGCACTAACAGCATAATTCTGAGATTGTGCACACAAAAAAAAAAGTGCAACAGTTTCAGTATACAAATACAAAGTTGATGCAAGAAAACAATAAAAGAAGATTAGAAGTAGCTCAACTTCTGCCTGGTGAACTGCTAAGTTTTGGTAGCTCAGCTTTCTATCTAAGCTTTCAGACTGGGTTAGTGTCTTGATTCTATCACTGATCAGTCTACAGAAATTACATATATTGATTGAAGAATAATGGTAATGCATTTGCATCTACTTGCTTAGCAGCTGGGAGAACTGGTTTTTATTGGTACATTACAGAGACGTTGTTTTATTCATTTCTACCGCATCAAGAAAATATTAAAATTACGACAAAATCATATCAATGAAATACATATTAGAGCTATCATTAAAAAATGGTATGGTACAATAAAGTATAGCCTGTTGTTAGATTTGTGCAACAAAGCCCATTTAACCCAAAGTGAATATTTTTTTCTTCTGCTAAGAAATCTGAGTATGTTCAAGATAAGTATCATATGGTGTTGAGTATAATACATATTTATTTTATGTAACATTTTTCATTTCAAAAAGATCTCAAAACACCGCACAATGACCTGCAGTAAATGCAGAAGTGCAGTCATTTCAGGTAATGACATGAAGCAAATCAAAAAGTCAGTGGGAATACACCATGCTTCACAATGATAAAACCGTGAGATAGTCTTAGGTACATAACTACACTTTATTTCTCACTCCGTAAGGTAAGTTCTAGTGAATAGTGCATACTGACTGAACTATTTCACTGGCTGGACTCATCTCAGACCATACTGATACCTTCATTTTCCAAAAACTGAAAAAGAGAGAATCACAGAATCACAGAATGGACAAGGTTAGAAGAGACCTCTGAAGATCAAGTAGTCCAATTCCCCTAGAGCACATTATGCGGGATGGCATCCAGACGAGTTTTGAATATCTCCAGAGAAGGAGACTCCACAACCTCTCTGGGCAACCTGTTCCAGTGCTCTGACACCCTTACAATAAAGAAGTACTTTCCTCATATTGAGCTGGAACCTCCTGTGCATCATTTTGTGCCTGTTGCCTCTCGTCCTGTCCCTGGGCACAACTGAAAAGAGACTGGCTCCATCTTCTTGACACCCGCCCCTCAGACATTTGTACACATTAATGAGGTCTCCCCTCAGTCTTCTCTTTTCCAGGCTAAACAGGACCAGTTCTTTCAGCCTTTCCTCATATGACAGGTGCTCCAGTCCTCTAATCATCTTAGTAGCCTTCCTCTGAACTTGCTCCAGTAGTTCCATGTCCCTCTTGTACTGGGGAGCCCAGAACTGGACACAATACTCCAGGTGTGGCCTCATCAGGGCTGAGAAGAGGGGGAGGATCACCTCCCTTGACCTGCTGGCAACAGTCTTCTGAATGCAGCCAAGGATACCATTGGCCTTCTTGTCCACAAGGGCACATTGATTACTCATGGTCAGCCTGCTGTCCACCAGGACACCCAGGTCCCTCTCTGCAGAGCTGCACTCCAGCAGGTCACCCTTCAGACTGTACTGCTGCTTGGGGTTATTCCTCCCTAGGTGCAGGACCCTGCACTTGCCCTTGTTGAACTTCATGAGGTTCCTCTCGGCCCAGCCCTCCAGCCTGTCGAGGTCCCTCTGAATGGCAGCACAGTCCTCTGGGGTATCAGCCACTCCTCCCAGCTTTGTGTCATCAGCAAACTCGCTGAGGGTGCACTCTGTTCCATCATCCACGTCATTGATGAATAAGTTGAACAACACTGGACCCAGTTCTGACCCCTGGGGGACACCACTAGCTACAGGCCTCCAAATAGATTCTGCACCACTAAGCACAACTCTCTGGGCTCTGTTGTCCAGCCAATTTCCAATCCACCTCACTGTCCACTCATCTAGGCTTCACTTCCTGAGCTTGTTTATGAGGACGTTATGGGAGACAGTGTCAAAATCCTAGCTGAAGTCAAGGTAGACCACATGATCTATTAGAATTATTATTCACTAAATAATAACTGAAACACTGATCTATTAGAATTATTATTCATTCTCTTCTATTCCATATTTACACTTTTTTTTTTTTTTTTTTACTTAATTCTTTAAGACCCATTTTGAACCTCTGGGATGCTTTATGTATTTATTTGCATTTTTTTTCATCGCTTTCAAGTTCAAACAAATCTTGGATTTGGTTATCCATATCAGGTATATGTTGCATGACACTACAAGTAAATGCATATGCATTGCAATAAGATGAATTTTCTTTATTCATAGCATTCAGTATTGCTATTTATACATAAAGATTTGCATGAAAAAAACAATGGTAACTTACTAACTCCTGTCACCACAGAGCATAGACAATGCTCACAGAACCATGTATTTCTAATATTGACAGAATGTAATATCATATCATAAAAAATCTTTGAAAAAAAATCTAAAACATTTTATGACGTTATTAGCAATGTTAATGAACATGATGCTACCCTGGTGCTCTAAATATAATCTCCCCTCACTGTTTTTGTGCTACTAGATAGAGAATAAAAAAAATGAAATAGTTGAGAGTCAATTATAAAAATAGATAGGTAGACTGTGCTAAGAAAATGCAGCAAAATGTATTTGAGTAGATCCAAAGACTGAGAAGATGGAAAGCATCTACATCTTGCACCTTGTTGCAAAGGGAAGGAAGAAGTCCTTATTAGTGATGTGACAGATGTCCTGGCACGTTTCAGGATGGTGCACTGAATCTTTCCCAGCCCTGAGCAGCAGACACCAATGGCCTCAGGATCTGAGGAGTGTGGGCAGTGTGAGTAAAACATCACCAGAGAATGGAAAGGATACTAGAAAAGTTTTTATGTAATAGTTTCAACTGTTTTATTGAGAGTTGTTTATATTGATTTGGGCAGCGGATATGTATTACTAGCAATGGGACTAATGACTCAGACTTTAAGTTTGTTCAAACATTAACTGGAAATGTTTTAACGTTTGTAAATAACAGTCAATTCTAACATTAAGTTAGAATATAACTAGTAAGTCAGAATTCTAACACTTTTAGAATTTACTGTGAGATTGTAACAATAAATTCTTGGCTTCACTTATGAGACGTTTTTCTATTTTTGTACTAAGATTTTTAGTTCAACTTTTTACATAAATAGAAGGACATTGAGATTATCATTTTTAGATTACACATTAAAAAGGTCTAATGGAGTGGTGTGTTGGGTTTATGCGGAAAGGTTTTGGTAGCAAGGGGGCTGCAGGGCTGGCTTCTGTGAGAAGAGTCCAGAAGCTGCCCCATGTTAGATCAGAGCCGGTTCCAGCCTTCTCCAAAAGGGATCCACCACTGGCCAGAGCTGAGCCAATAAGGTGTCTTTAGCTTGCTTTTAGATTCTCACTGCTCTGCTCTGTTAGTAATAGGCAATATGTTATTTTAATCTCCCTAGGCTCAGCCTGTTTTGCCCATAACAATAATTGGTGAGTGATCTCCCTGTACTCATTTCAACCTGTGAGCCTTTTTTTTTTTTTTTTCCATCATATTTTCTCCCCTACAGTAGGAGGTGGGGGAATGAGAGACTGGTTGTGGTGGAGTTCAGCTTTTCAGCTGGGTAAAACCACCACAGCTGAATCCCAATATATAAATATTCACCTCTTCGACTGTCATATGTTCACTGCTGAATTTTATCTACATCCTGCCATTTGCAAGGATTGTTCTACAAAACTTATTAAATCTGACTAGATGTCTCTGTGACCTATACAGCAGTTTTAATATCATTTGAACCCCTCATAGAAAAGGACAAAGGGAATATTGAAAATATAGAATAAAACAAATATCATTTTTTAAAGTTTTGGGAAGATGAAAAACTATATTGAGTTTCAATTAAAGAGAAGAAGACGATTCCCTAAACAAAATGAGAAGATGGGCTGTCAGCTTTGCCAGCTGATCATTTGCACCTGACTGAAAATATGTTGATACAGATGGCAGTTAATTCAACATTTGACCATATTAGACGTTGACTGCAATAAAATATTTTCTTCATGACATCAAGTTAATAGCTTCATTGCATTTGAGATAAGGGCCACAATGTTAAAGAAATTAATTTACATAATAAAAAACAAAACAAACAAACAAAAAAAACTATCTCTGTATATCTTTCCTTTACTGGAGATCACAAAGCATTCATCAGTCATCAAAATGCAGACATTGAATAAGGCTACTAAGGATGACTACTTCATGTATCAGGAAAGCCTTGGTTTTCCACGCAAACAACTTATTACATTATTGTAAGATAGAAAAGCTGCATAACTTTAAGTTTTGATTTTATTTTTTCCTGATTGTACTGGGCCTGTTTGGGATGGAATTAATATTCTTCATAGCAGTCTACTTGGTGCTGTGTTTCACATTTGTGATCAAAACAGCATTGATAACACACCAGTGTTTTAAGTTGTTGTTGAACAGTGCTTGCACAGTAAAGGCTGTTTGGTTTTCACTCCAACCCCCAACACAGGCTATACTCTGAGAATGGGCAAGAGGCTGGGAAGGAACATAGTTGGGACAGGTGACGCAAACTACCCAAAGGGATGTTCTATACTATTTGATGTCATGCCCAGTAATAAGACTTGGGGGTGGGAGGAGTGCAGGTGGTGAACAAGGAAGGCTGCTTTTCCAACGTAGCCTTTGCTCAGAGACTAGTCAGAAATCAATCTGCTTGTAGCAGATGGTGAGTGATTACCTTTACATTTCTTGTTTGTCTGTTCATTTTTTTCCTGCACTTATTAAAATGTCTGTATCTCAACCCATGACTTTTTCTTGCTTTTGCCCTTCTGATTCTCTCCTCCTATTCTTCTGGAATAGGCGGTTGAGTGAATGGTTGGTGGATACTTAGTTGTTATGGTTAACCCACAACACTAATCAGACATTTATCTTTCCATATTTCCTGTACCAATGTAAGATTTTTTTAATGCTATTTTTCTACACTTTTTTTTTATTTTTTATTTATTATTATTATGGCTGAGTGTGAAAAGATACAGTAAGACATAAGAAGGTCTCGTTTGGAGTACTTACATTTCTTTTCGCTTGCTGCCATATGAGTGAAATGAAAAAAAAATGAAATAGCTACATGTTAAGTTAGAATATAAAGTACAAAATTATAATCTTTGAAAATTATGAAATACAGAGCAAATGCCTAGTGGGTATATACAGTGTGGTAAATAATTATATCATCAATTTAATATATTACAGTGAGTAATAACGTAGTATACACTAACTAGAAAAGATACCATATATTCTGTTTTTTCCAACTTTATTCCTTCAGTTCTTCCTATTATTGCCTCAGCCAAAATTTTAAATGTGAAGAGGAAAATGCTCTCTACAGCAGAACTGAAAGTCAGTTGTTTGGACTTTGTTTTTAAAATCTGACGCAATACCATCTATGAGAAAATGATTTGTTTAATTTCATATATTTAAGTTAATTATATGACACTAGTAGAGCTCAGTATAACATATTCAGTAGCCCAGTAAAAATCAATACAAGTTCAAGAAACATATGAAGAATTCCATCCCTTTATATCAAAATGGAAGTAAAGTACAAATACAATTTTCTCTTGGATTAATCCAGGTATTTTGTTTCTCTGCCTGAAGTTCCTAAGTCCTGATCCATAAATTGCTAAATCAGTGACTTCCTTTTAAAAATCTTTGAACTGCTTCTCTCCCTCATGCAACTTCTCTCCTGAAGTAAACCCAGTGGATGCATAAAACGTAATGGCAGTTCTCTGACAACTGTTTCATGTGTCAGATGTAAGAAGAATCTTCTTTTATACATTGCTTCCTATGTTAACAGGCAAGGATGACAATAAATCAAGTTTCAGTTTTGCAATAAATTAAATCAACAAAGGAGTGCTCATTTTCTAGAGATTCTAGGGCTTGCTTATTCTAATTTGACAGGTGAGGTAGTGTGAACTGGTAACTGGGTGAAAAGTTTGAACAGGGTAGGAATAAAAGCAATGTATTCTCATTCTGTTTACAGATAATTTATAGGTTATTTTTTCCTTCAAGAAAATGTTGTTTGGTCAGAAAATTATGCCTAATCAAAATTGAAATTGAAACTTCTCAGGAGAATTACAATTAAATTTTAATTAAGATTAAGTTTCAAAGAGGTAAAGATGAGTCCATATATTTATGGTTTAAATGGTTTAAATATGCAGTTTTCCACATCACTTTTAAAAAATCTAATCATTGCGCTACTAGCTATGTGGCATGTAGTAAGCATGTTTTATCATTTATTAAGTATCTTAGGACAAGGTTTCTCCTTTGGTGCAGAACTGAAATGGCTGTGAGCTCCCCTCACAGAAAAGCAGAAAAGCAATTTCTGAACAAACCATGTTTTATGCTTTCATATGGACTTTGTGCCTGTGGTAACAACCTTCTAGGCCTGACCATTCAGCCAGTTTTCAACCCTCCTCACTGTCCACTAATCTAACTCATGCTTTGTCAGTTTGTCAATGAGGAATGCCAACGACTTTACTAAGTCAAGGTAAGTAACACCCACTGTTTTCCGTTTGTTCACTAAGCTAGTCACTTCAGAAGGCTACCAGCTTAATTAAAAAGTTTTTATCCTTTCTTTGTAAATCCATGCTGACTACTCATAATCACCTTCTTGTACTTCACATACATGGAAATACTTTCCAGCAGGGTTATCTCCAACACTTTCCCAGGAACTGAGGTGAGTTTGACTGGCCTGCAATTCTATGCTTCTTCCTTCTTGCATAGGAAGAAGAAAGATAGGACTGATGTTTACTCTCTTCCAGTGTTCTGGAATCTCTCCCAGTCCCCATGGTCTTTCCAAGGTAATTGGAGTGACCTCATAATGACATCTGCCAGCCTCCTCAGCACTTGTGGGTCTGTCAGGCCCCTTGGATTTACAAATATCCAGTTCATTTAAGGTTCCCTAATCTGGTCCTCTCCTACCACGGATTTCTAACCTAAACGTCCCTTGGTACAACTTGATTCTCTTCCCTCTTGTCCTATCACTAGTTATTTGCAAGAAGAGGCTGAACCTCAGCTCACCACCACTTCCTTTCAGGTAGTTGTAGAGAGCAATAAGGTCTTCCCTGAGCGTCCTCTTCTCCAGACTAAACAACCCCAGTTACCTCAGGTGCTCCTCATGGGACTTGTGTTTCAGGCCTTTCACCAGCTTCATAGCCCTTCTTTGGACATGCTCCAGGGCCTCAATGTCCTCCTTGTACTGAGGAGCCCAAAACAGAACACAGTACTCGGGGTGTGGCCTGAGCAGAGTACAGGGGGATGATCCCCTCCCTGGTGCTGCTGGCTACGCTATTCCTGATACAAGCCAGGGTGTCCTTGGCCTTCTTGGCCACCTGGGCACACTGCCAGCTCATGTTCAGGCAAGCATTGACCAACACCACCAGATCCTTTTCCTCTGCACAGCTTTCCAGCCACTCTGCCCCAAGCCTGTAGCATCGCACGGGGTTGTTGTGACCAAAGTGCAGGACCTGGCACTTAGCCATGTTGAACCTCATCCCATTGGCCTCTGTCCACTGATCCCACCTGTCCAGGTCCCTCTGCAGGGCCTTCCTACCGTCCCACAAATCAACACTTCCACCCGACTTGGTGTCATCTGCAAACTTACTGGGGGTGCACTCAATTTCCTCATTTAAATCATCAATAAAGATATTAAAGATGATGGACCCCAATACTGACCCCTGGGGAACAAATTTCCCTGGGGAATATCAACGAATTCCCCTGGATCGCTCTTTTTCTCTAGGGCCATCTCCCATTGCATTCTTCCAAACAGATCTCTGAAGAGGTTGAAGTCAGCACTTCTAAAATCCAGAGTTGGGTTCCTGTTTTTTATGCTGCTCCCTCCTTTTATTATCCTGAGCTTCACTCCTGTTATTATTCTGAGCTTCTGAATGTTTACATCCCACCTGTTTTGAAGTTCATTTATTTATTATTTTAAACTATTCTCTATAATGGAAGAATAATAATAATTATTTTGTACTTCACTTTTTGTTCGTAGAATTAATATTCAGCTAGCTTTATGTTTCATTCAATTCGCTTTTAGATTTTTAAGGCTTTACCAGAATCAGCAATATTCTTAAAAATGTAGCAGTCAGAGGTGGGCTGTGATTAATCAATAAGAGTTTCAAAGTAAACACTTTTTTCAGAAAAATAAAAGTAATTGAGAGAAGTTAATTTAAGTGGAAGTAGGACAGTATTTTAGATTGCCTAGTGACTGGTATAAGACACAACATAAATAGCCTAATAATAAACTAAGTTTGAAAATGATTATCAGAGATATGTTAGACGTTCTGAAGGTGTTTTTAAACTCAGAAACAAACACTTGAGTTAGTATTTTTTTTCTCAAACATAATAAAATCACTTATGTCCACTAAAAATTTGACTGATTTTCTTTTTCCTTTCAGAGTATAAGTAATGTGGAAATCCTGGTCTGATTGCTATGAATGCTTACCACTGATATCAATGGAACCAAGATTTTAACTTCTCAGTCTAACTCTGAAGCTGTAGTTAACCACATGTAGACAATGTAGACAATGGGGTTATACTAACAACACTACCTTATAGTTTCCACTAAAAAAATATTCTTCATTTATTATCTTATCCATTTCATATACTTCTTGAGGGCTGCTGAGCTGGTTTATTTCACTTCTGCAAGTATCCCACTTCATAGTGCTGTTTAAGTAATGATGAAGAGATTCTTTAGTGGGATCATGGCTGCAACCAAAGCCTAGGTTAGTCATACAGTGAAAGTGGTTTGAAAAGAATCTTGGAAAATCTAATTAAAAGAAAGTTCTGGAAGATGATTTTTTTCACTTTAAGGACTACTGTCCTCAAACTGCACAAATAGGAGGGATTAGTGGTACTAGTTACTACGCATTTATTGAATTTTTATGGACTCTTTCCTTGCTTTGAACTTCAGCACAAATAAAATACGCAGGGTGAATTTTTCAGTACCAGGCATTCCTCATATGTTTCCTACTCTGTTCCAGACTGTTTATAATTTTTTTTAAAGAAATGAGACTAGTGAAACTATATTGTTTTGGTCATTGTTTCTTGACAGCTTCTTAGTATTTCATGACATTTACGTTTGGTGGTTTTACTCAGCTGGGCAGCTGAGCTCCACCACAGCTGCTCTCTCATTCCTCACTCTCCCAGATGTTGTTGTGCAGCAGTTTTTTTCCCTTTTTTAAATCTGCTCTCACAGAGGTGCAAAAAACATTGCTTATTGGTTTGGCTGTGGGCAGCAGCGGGTCCCTTTGGAGCCATCTGATACTGGGCCTTATCTAACATGGGGCAGCTTCTGGGCTCTTCTCACAGAGCCCACCCTCACAACCTCCCTGCTACCAAGTTCTTGTCATGTAAACCCAATACAACATATCATCTACAGTCTTGTGAAAGATACTTGAAATTTAACAATGAATGTGGATTTTAATTCAAACATTTTTTTTCTAGCTTCGAAGACTAAAAAAAGAAAAAAGTTTATTGCTATTGAAAGATCACAGTGACTTCCTTTTATTCTTTACTAGTACTCAAGAACCAGGGAGAAGAAAGCTTTCGATTTCAAATGTAATGGGAGGAAAAAGACCATTAGGACATAAAAAATAAAAATAAATAAATAAAAGGGACAAGATATCTGTGGTTGCTTATAAAGAAAGGATTTGACTAAGTTGTACTTATTGTTAAAAACATTAGGAGCATTTAGGAGAGAACAAACTATATATAGTTATAAAAAGAGACTGAGACTGGGAACCAAGACGAGAAGGAAAGAGAACTGGAAACATGAGAGAGAATGAGTAGGAGACAAATGAATTCTTTGGGGGAACTACAGATGCTAACAATATTACGTAACACCCTTTTCACACCATTAGGGTGAAGCTACTCACCTCAGGAACCAGAGGAGCCATGGAAGGCTAAATACTATACCAGGAAAAAAGGAGTAGAATCTAGGATATATTTATCGATATTATTACTACTGATGTGACTTTGTGTGGAACTATTTTTTTTCTCTATATTAATTATGCCTGTACTAATAATGATTCTTGGATTAGACTGTTAATATTCAATTATTTTAATATGTTTGGGTTGATCAATGAGGTTTGCTTTCCTGTGCCCATGAGCAAGATTTTGACCATAAAAAATAGATGAGATTGAAATATTGCTAAAAAGTTTTTCACCAGCAGGTATGCTTGTGTGTTAGGAACACTGAATAATGGGCTAATAATTCATAGCTCATTACCTCTTTCTTGTTAGTTTGTTTGTATTTGATTTTTTTTCCTGTGGTCTTCATTGAAAAGGATAGCTCAGACTCACTCAGTAAGACAAATAGAGCCTTTGGGAGCTAAAGGTTTGATAAAGTCTAAATACACGCATATGTAAATCACAGCTCTTTTCTACCACCCACAATACCAACAATAGTTGGTTTACTCCAACTATTTCTGTCTACAACACTAATCTTGAAGGCTATTTCATTTTAAAGCTATAAGGTATATACTCAAAATCAATCTAGATACTTCTCTGGATCATTCTGTAAACTGGGTAAGGGATGAGAAGAAGGGTTCCTAAATTTTTTTTTACTTTGGAGGAATTACAGCTTTCTTTGCTTTCCACATTTTTATTGACAAAAATGAATATGCCCAGACTGGAGAGAAATTGAATACTTTTTTTTTTCTATTCACCCCTCTTCTTAGGTGACAGTAGAAAAACATTTAATTTTTATTTAATGAGCCTTTTCATATTCTAGTCTTCATACACAAACCACAGCTTTTCATGCCAGGAGGGGGAAAAACAACACATTTACTTGGAAAAGTAAAGTGCAGTGTCTGCTATGTTGGATAAAAGAGATAAGGCAGTGTTGCTTTTCAATGACTTTAAAGGCTTCCGTGAGACCTAGTAAAGAGGGAATGGGCTGAGTTAATTGCAAAGGAAAATATTCTATGCTAATAAAAATTTGAGTAACTACAATGATTTCAATGGTTTTTAGTTCACCACTGAAATTCTACCTGCACATGGCAGGATCTAGCAGAAGAGAAATCAATGTCTTAGCTAAAATCTACATGTAAGGGAAGAATTTAAATAGTTCAGCAAAAAGAAGGCCATTTAGTAGCATCCAATTCCTAGCATGGTTCAGGCCAGGGATGATTTCTAACTTCTAACATAGCTTGGTTGTGATAATTCTGTTTTGGAGGATAAGAGAACTGATTAGTATGGATAATCCTCTATCCTCTCTATCCTCTGTTTTGTTGTTTCTTTTTATTGTTGGTGTTTTTATTTATTAATTTTATTTATTTATTTATTTATTTTTGCCAGATAGAGATTCTGAGATTGTTTATTAGATATAGCTACTATGATCTGTTTACATTTGGGTCCTATATATTACTCTCTAAATTCACCATCTTCACTCTTTTGTGCTAGTAAAATATGCACAATCAAAATCCAATTTTGTTTTAATTTAAAGGAGGAAGAAAAGTACTTGATTGTGCCATATATATTGAAGATATATGCAGGCCTCCAAAAACGTATTTTTAAAACATTTTTGAGAATTTGGCTCGCAATTGATCAAATTAATGTAAGGTGCATCTTCATGCTAAATTTACTGATTACCTCACCTAATGCTTTACAATTATGTGGTTGATTCAGTTCATAGATGTGCCATTTGAGATATCTTAAGGTTTTTGAGACACCTGTGTGGGAATGACTAATATGACACAAAATCTATAGGAGGCCCTTGCCCTTTTGGACCATTAGGTATTTACAGGATATTGAACAACATCTCAGATGGTACTAGATGTCTGTGATTGAATGACTGATCTGTGCCTTTTGATAATACAATCATTAGTGTACCATCCAGCTGATCTGATATTTATGTCCACTTAGTGGAATATCTCCTTAGATCCCATTACTGTATTGACCAGCAGATCATGGTAGGAGCTTGGATAGCACATAGAGACATCTAACTGAAGTGTCATAATCTGGATCCAAATAACAAGTGTACTGTTTTATATGGTTGTATATCACTGTATACAGAACTGTTTTACTTGTTCCAGTATATGTTATCAGCTCACAGTGAATTCAAGTTAATGTGACTTCTTGTAAGGTACAATTAGAAATTTAAAGTTACATGACCTTACATTTTCTGTGTGTACCAGTACATGAGGTACAACTTCAGCTGCTGAAGCTATAACAACTTGAATGTGAGCCAGTACTCTCACTGTTCTCAAAACAGTCTGTAAATAGGACACCAATGGTTTTATATTGGCCTTCTGTGCAAAGTAGAATTTCAGAAAATAGAAATACTTACCACTTTCATAGTGAAACAATTTACGCAAGAATCTTAGGACAGTTGCAAATGGTAATTAATGAATCATCTAGTTCTTGCAAGCTTTTCATCTAACCACTAGTCAATACTCTCTCCTAGAGAAAGTAATTTGTGGATTTTTGTGAATTCATTTCAAGTCCTCACAACAGGATTCCAATAACAGCTACTCAGATATAATTTGAAAGGAATTCCATTGAGAATTACACATTTCTTTTGTTTAATGGCTCATCTGTGTGTTTTTGACTTTTATGATGAACAATGAAATAGAGATAATACAGAGTCATAGCATGGTAGTCCACACTGTGCAGCTGCACTGCATAAAAAGTTGTTACTAAAAGTAATTATTTTTATGAAGAAAGAAGCTTGTCCTTTGACAGCTGCATTGATATATAGCCTAGACACAGACAAGCAAAACAGAAACTGAATACAAAAAAGTCTTCCTGAGCCCAAACTGTTTGAAGTCAGCAAATGAAGACTACTTTTCCCTTTATAAAATTACTTTTATAAAGATCTGCAGAATCTACAGCATTGTGTGTCTTGCACTTCATTATGTTTTCATGACATGAGAACAGGTTTTCGGATTCTTGGACATGTTTTCAAAACATTGATAGAACTGAATACTGGTACCTACACCAGGTACTAATGCCAGGACAGACCCAAAAGTAGATCACCAACTTTTATTGTTAGCATTCCTCAAAGAAAGTGTCTGTATTTAAATGAATTTTGCCCTAAGTAGGGCAGCTAATAAGAAATAAAAATAATCATTTAATAGCAGATAGAGCATGGCACCATAGATTAATATAGGCCTCACAGATCCTAAAAATAGAGGTTAACATAGAGACTTGGCTCCAGAAGTGCATGTCATGGAAAAGCAACATTGCATTAAACATTTTGTTATGGACAACATAAGATGTGCAGGGAACACACCTTATATATAAAGCTAAGAATTTATGGTTAATCTAATAAAAGTCTTATCTGTATAATCAAAATACAAGAAGAAGTTATTATTAATCCAGTTATAATAACAGCAGCACTCATACTCTGAATTGTCTAACAAACACAGAAAAAAAATAAAAATCAATAATAATGCAGTTAAAGTTGCTATATGAAATCTTCCTAGCATCTATATGTTTTAGTTGGTGTAATTTCCCTCTTTTAGTGTATGTTTGGGCTCTAAGAGCAGTGGCAACAACGTTCCTCCAGCAGAGTGGAGCAGGAGGTTCAGAGTCAGAGTTCATCACCAGAAATCTCATAATGGTGGTGGGGAACTTTTCTTTTTGGTTTTGATTCACTTTATATAGTAAGGTGCCTTCTTTTCAGTTCCCAGCTAAGTTTTGTCCATTGTCACTTAGACAGGAGAGTTAAACAATAGACTCTTCTAGCACTGCTTAACATGTATGTACCTTGGTGGCTACATAGATTTTGTTTAGTGGTTTTGTTTAGAGGGCTAAGTTAAAAATAAATAGATAAATTAGGCCATCTGCTAGACAATTTTTACTAAAGTTGTAAGAAGCCAAAACCCCTTCAGTCCAAGATAAGCCCTGACAAGTTCTGATAGCTCAATACAAAGCTTGTGGAACCTAAAATGGCAGAAATCTTATTCAATGGACAACCATAGTTTATACCTAAGCTTCCCATGAAGTCAGTGAATAAAATTTGGTGGTTCAAGGGGATAATCCACAGCAGATGAAGAAAATTAGATATACCTGAAAAGTGATATGCAAAAATCTATGTACTGAGCTGGCAAATAGAAAATGTGACTGTATCCTCCTTGGGTACTAGGCTTTGTTTCTACACAGTCACATTACAAGTTACTGCTTGGACTGTTCTGCTAGGAAAGGCATAAGCGCAAGGTTCTCTATACTAGACTATACAAGTAAAGTTTAGCAACAATCACATCTAAAATGTAAGTAAGAGTCTAGGAGATTTCTGGAGTGTGTCAAGGATCATTTCTCAACACAGGTGATGAAGGAGCAAACAAGGGAAAGTGCCCCACTTGACCTGTTGTTTGCAAACAGGGAAGGACTTGTGGGTGTGATGTGATAGTCAGAGGCTGCTTTGGGCACGGTGATCAAGAAATAAGAGAGTTTTTGATCATAGGTGAAGTAAGGAAGGTGGTTATGAGAACCACTACCTTGGATTTCCAGAGGCCTATTTAGAGAGCTGGTTGACAGACTCTTGGGAGGTGATTCTGAAAGGTAAAGAAGCCCAGAATGGCTGGGTCATCTTCAAGAATGGATTCTAAGATTTTTAGAGCTATAGGAGAAGGCTTTCCCAGTGTGCCAAAAGCTGTACTGGTGGAGGAAAAGACCAGCCCGGCTGACCAGAGTTTCTTCTGGAATTCCGAAAGAAAAAGGGTTTATGAGCTCTGGAAGAAGGGGCAGGAGGACTATATCAAGCTGTGCAGAGAGAAAATTGGAAGGACAAAGCCCAACTGGAACTCATTTTGGCTAGCATAAAAGATGATAAAAATGCTTTTATAAATACACCAACAGCAATAGGGGAATTAAGAAGACGAATCCTTTATTGGATATCAGGGGAAATGTAGCGATGAAAGATAAGATAAGGCTGAGGCACTTAATGCTTTTTTTTTTTTTTTTTTCCCTCGGCCTTTATCAGAAAGATCAATTGTTCTCAGGGTACCCAGCCACCTGAGTTGGAAGATGGTGACAGGGAACAAGATGAAACCCTTGTGAGTGACCTCCTCTGTGTTTTGAGTGTTCATAAGTTTATGAGGATGGACAGGATTGATTCAAGGGTATTGAAGAAGCTGGTGGAAGCGCTCAGCAAGCCACTTCAATAACTGACCAGCAATCCCAGCTGACAGGGGATATCCCAGCTGACTGGAGGTTAGTGAATGTGACTTCAATCTACAAGAAGGGTAGGAAGGAGGATCCAGTGAATTACAGGCCTGCCAGTCTTACTTCAGTCCCAGGGAAGGTTATGGTGCAGATCATCTTGAGTACCATCACTTGTTACATATGTGACCATCAAGTGATCAGAAGCAGCCAGCATAGGTTTATGAAGGGTAGGTCCTGCCTGACTAACCTGATCTCCTTCTATGACAAAATGAATCACTTAGTAGATGAGGGGAATTATGTGGATGTTTTTCACCATGATTCTGGTAAAGCATTTGACACTATCTCCCACAGCATTCCCTAGGAGAAACTGTCTACTCATGGCTTGGACAGGTGTACAGTTCAATGGGTGAAGAACTGGATGGATAGCTGGGCTCAAAGAGTCAGAGCGAATGGAATTCAATCCAGGCCATCACCAGTGGCATCCCCTAGGGGATCCGTCTTGTCAGTCTTATCAGATATATTGATAAGGGCATTGAACGCATCTTCAGTAAATTTGCAGACAATACCAAGTTAGGTGGGACTGTCAAACTGCTTAAGGGTAGGAAAGGTTTGCAGAGGGATCTGTATAGGCTAGATTCATGGGCCAAATCCAATCTCCTTTATCTCTCATATAGCACCACTGCTGTTTGTAAAGAAGACTTCTCAGAGTCTGAAATTTACCCTTCTGATCACTTAAAACTGCCATCTTAGGGCTACAACTTTTGGTATAAACTTATATGAACTCTTGATGTGGCATATTTACCTACATATATGGTTTCTGTAAGGATTAAATTTATTCTGTTTTGTCTTTCTGTTGGCTCAAAACTTCTCCAAGTGCCTTAGGCTCTTAAATTTCTTCAATTTATGGAAAGACTACAGAATTTTTTTTTTTCCTATAAATGTCCTCTCACATTTGTTGATCATGGAATCTGATGAACAACTTTCCAATGTGGTAAACTATGCCATGTATTTTTTAAACCACAAAGATATTGAAGGTTTCACAGAAATACTTACATGTAGAAGCTTGTGCTGTCCTCTATTCTGATGCACAATCTGCAACAGCAGCCACGATCTGTGTACTATGGACTGCTCAAACACATTCTTTATAAATCTGACGCTGTTTCTGTCAGCTCTCACATACAATAATGTTTCAGAGGGTGCCTAGTTAAGCAGTTTTTCATCTGTTTTCTTTAGTGTCTTTGCCAGAAACAGTATTCCCAAGTCAGTGCAAGGACATTTAGAATCTCTTTTTGTAGTAAGAACCAAGAGGAAGAGTCTTCTTCCTGTTAAAACTCAGTCTGAACCAGTTCTCCATGAAAAGATTTTGTGTATGTATGCAGAAGATTTTATTTGTGGAAGCAAAGAAAAACTGTGCATACATTCCCTTTCTATAGTAGAAGTTAGTTCTTGCTTGGTATAAATATGGAAGTAAAAGAATTACTCATGAGGCACCGATAGATACCATTTTAAATAATCATCAGAATGGGTAACAAAAATGAACTTTTCAGTCTTATAAAATAGAATAATTTTAGATGTGTTACTTGAACTGAGTATCTTGTTGCACTGCCACCTGAAACTTCAGATCAGAGTACACTCTGGCACACATGGAAAAGCAACTGAGCCAATGTCCCTGCAGCATGGAAAAAGGGAGAAAGACATTATTACCCTTCACCTATTTTGTTCTGAAAACGCATGCTATCACATCTATCAATGGCTGTTATTGACAATGTTACAGAACTTTGCAATAAAACCAGAAGGTTTGAATCATCTGAATAATTACTTCAGTTGATCAGGAAAAAGGGAAAAGCTATTTTTACATAAACTCAGGAAATAATATGCTTTTAACATAAAAATGCTAATAAGGGAAGAAAGAAGTGAGCTACTTAAATGTTGCGACAGAACTGGGTAAAGAGCCTGGGAAACAATTCTCTCTCAAGCTGCATGAAGAACAACAACAAAAAAATCATGCAAATCTGCTTGATTCACCCCAAACGCTTCTGACTAGAAGGGTTTATTAAGAATAAATCTGTGTTCTCATTCATATTGTAACATGAAAAAGAATTAAAGACCAATGGAAAACAACCTGACATGCACACTGTGCTGGTTTTACCCTGCTATGCAGCTGAGCTCCATCACAACTGCTCACTCCCCCTCCTCAAAGACAGAGGGGGAGAAAATACAATGAAAAGGGCTCAAGGGTTGAGATAAGGACAGGGAGATCCCTCACCGGTTATCATCACAGGCAAAACAGACTCAGCATAGGGAAATTAATATAATTTATTGCCTGTATTTATCACATTTATATTAAACACTGCTAGCAGAATAGCACAATAAGAAAGTAAAAGCAAACTAAAAACACCTTCCCCCCATCCACCCTCTTCTACATCTTCCCCTCAAGTAATGCAGGGAAACAGGGAAGGGGGGCTGCGGTCAGTCCCTAACGCTTTGTCTCTGCCGCTCCTTCACAGTCACTCTCTGCCCCTGCTCCATGTGGGGTCCCTCCCATGGATGCCGTCCTTCCCGAACTGAGCCTGAGGGGGGCTGCCCACAGGGACCAGTTCTTCAAGAACTGCTCGAACATGTATGTGTCTGTACCATGGGGTCCAACCCCCAGGAGCAAACTGCTCCAGCACGGGTCCCCCACGGGCGGCAGCTCCCCCCAGACCCCTTGCTCCTGCGCGGGCTCCTCTCCACGGGCTGCAGCTCTGGCCCCGGGCCTGCTCCTGCGGGGGCTCTCCATGGGCCGCGGCCTCCTCCAGGCCACATCCACCTGCTCCACCGGGGGCTCCTCCACGGGCTGCAGCTTGGAGATCTGCTCCGTGTGGGACCCATGGGCTGCAGGGGGACAGCCTGCTCCACCAGGGGCCTCTCCACAGGCCGCAGGGGAACTTCTGCTCCGTGCCTGGAGCACCACCTGCCCGGAGCACCTCCTGCCCTCCTTCTGCACTGACCTTGGTGTCTTCAGGGCTGTTTCTCTCACATTTTCTCAGTCCTCTTTTTTCCAGCTGCTGTGGCAAAGCATTTTTTTCCCCCTCTCTTAAATTTTCCTAGGGGCACAACCAACATCACTCACTGGCTTGGCTCTGGTCAGCAGTGAGTCCCTTTTGGAGCCAGCTGGAACTGGCTCTGACATGGGGCAGCTGCTGGATTCTTCTCTCAGAGGCCAGCCCTGCAGCCACCCACTACCAAAACTTTGCCCTGTAAACCCAAAACACATACCTGCTATCAAATACCCTATATTAAGATTAAAGATCATTGATCTTAAGACCTGTTACAACTGCCCATATGAGCATTTGCAATATAAACCTAATGCATACAATGTATTGAATTCACCCTTGAATTCACCTAAACCATGGATATGAGAAAGTGTTGTGGGGAACAATTCTAGTTTGAGTATTTATTTATTTATTTATTGTCCTAAGTTAGCAATGTTTGACAAGAAATGTACAAACTAGTTTAGAAAAGATAATTTGGAATAGGAAAAAAAGAAGTGATGGGAAGGTTTCTGTTGTGACTTATAAAATGCTAGTCCAGCTGTGAAGTTTCTATGTGTTTTACACGGTTATTATCAGCTGCAGTCATTGATTCTATGACAGCATTTGTGCTCCACAAGAATTTGACCTGTCCTCTGTGTTAAACTACTTAAAAACTTAAACTACTTAACTACTTGTTAAACCGTACTTTAATTTTTCAGTAAGACATGCATGAGTCCATCAATAATCACCTTAGCTCTGAAAAAGAACACTTAAGGTGTTGTCAAGGAAGAGTCCCCAAACTAGTGGCAAACAGGCTTCTACTTAAAACAAAGAAAAATAAACAAACAACAAATTATTTTAGAAATTTGCACACATACATCAAAACAAGCAAACAGAAAAAAAAAAAACACACACAACAACAACAACAAAACCTCTATGTAATTCTGTAAGAACATAGCTTTTCCAATAGAATCATAAACATTTTTGTGTGGAAATACTTAATTTCTGAATTTGATCCCATCAGTGCTCAAGAATTTATAATTCCATACAGATTTTCTGCTACCACACACAAATGGATATGGATATTACTGGTATAACTCTGGCAGGCAGCTAAGCATCACAGTCTCTCACACACGTTCCCCAGATGGGATGGTAGAGAGAATCAGAAAGGTAAAAGTTCAAGAACTCATGGGTTGAGATAAAGACAGTTTAGTAGGTAAAGCAAAAGCTGCATGTGCAAGCAAAGAAAAACAAGGAATTAATTCACAACTCCATCACTCTGAAGGTGTTGTTCTCACCACCACCACCACCACCCACCCCCTTCCTTCTTTACCACAGCTTTTATTACTGAGCATGATATTATATGGTATGAATTACCTCTTTGGTCTATTTGGGTCACCTGCCCTGTCTGTGTCCCCTTCCAACTTCTTGTACACCCCCAGCCTCCTTGCTGGCAGGACAGCACAAGAAGCAGAAAAGTCCTTGGCTCTGTGTAAGCACTGCTCTGCAGCATCTAAAAACATCGGTGTGTTATCACCAATGTTTTCATCAAAAATCCCAAACCCAGCGTTGTGTGAGCCTCTACCAAGAAAATTAACTCTATCCCAGCCCAAACCATCACAATTACCAATGTGTTATTATTAAAATAACTTATTATAAGAAATTAAAGCTTGATTCTAACATACTTGGACTTCATGAACAATATACTGCCCCTTCATACATTTGCTAAATCTATTTGAAGTATACTAGAAGTACTTCCACATGAATGTTTTCAGGCATGAAATAGAATCATGCATTTTTAAGCAGACTGCTTTCTAACAAATTTGTTTCAGAATATGCATATAATTAGAGTCACAGCTCTGCATAGTAGTCAGCATTATATCATTATTTGCCAACCAGCACTTTCTAAACAAAATGTACATTCCATTTCAAAATTTTACTTGTGATCACTCAAAAAGAAGAGATATTTGTCAGAGACATTTTATTGATTAATATATCAGACTGATCAAAGAATCAAGTTGACAGTAAGATTGTTTTTTCTCCATATAATTTGATTAAAAGAATAGAATTTTAGAAACAACTGGAACTGTCATTATGTATCAAATAAGATGCTGCATTTGTCTTGTTCTGGCAATGTGAACTTATCAAGAGTTCAGTGTATTTTTTTTTTCTGAAGCTCTGTTACACAGCAGATGGGATGTCTAACATCCTTTTCTATTTAAAACATGCAAGTTCTAATCAACAAGAGGGTTTAGAATGTTAAACCAGCCAGCCATAAGAAATGTGTCACACAGTTTGCTGTCATCCTAATTAATTAGATTGCATTATTTGTTGTCCCCAATGAACTCAGATGAGCTCAATGACTGATAATAGCTTCATTCTTTTCAGGGATTTTCTTTTAATTTTATTCACTTTGATTTAAGAGAGAATGTTCAGAGGAAAAAGCAAAACAAAACAAAACAAACAAACAAAAAAACCCTACCACTAAGTAGGGTTATTCAGAAATATGTACTTGTGACTTATTAATATAAGTGAACATTTGGCCTGTTACTAAGGTCATTTTAATTTTAAATCTTCCAGGCTAATGTTTCTTGAATAATTACTATTTCAGTAATTACCTTGCACTTTTGTAGTGCATTTCTGGACATGTCTTGTAATAGAGTTCTTGCCCTTCAGACTCTAAGAAAGACTCAATAAAATTATTTGAAATTTGTTTATAATAACAGACAAAATCTAAGGGTTAACATAATACAAATCAATGTTAAATAAAAAAGTTAATAATCTGTTTTCAGTCAGAAAAACATAGCTAATTTCCTTTTGTTGCTTACTGTTCACATTTACACTAGAACAAATAGGCTTGATGAACACAAAATTAAATGATAATTTATTGACATAATATAGAGGACTAATCTTATAACATATCTTTCTCTTGGTGAAGAAAATTGAAAGTAGGTCAATGAAAAATCTGTAGATAGTAGAGGAAATAACAGGACTTTAATAAAGAAAATGGCACTTTAGTTACTGGTCATGATTAATTAAATTTCTTTATTTTTGGTAAAAATATTGAATTTAAGTAAGGGATTAAATATGTGGAAGAAAGGAAACAGGAAATTAAATAGGCTGTTACTGGAAAGGGACGTTGCTACATGCAAGAATATTTTCTTCAAAATAAATGTGCCATTTATGAATTTCTAGGTGTTTGAATTTTATTAATTATGATGTGTTAATTTTTTTCTGTATACATACTGTCCTGCCATTTTTATCACTTTCATTCAGAAAAGAAAAGAAAATAAGAAAAGAAAAGAAAAAAAAGGAAAGGAAAGGAAAGGAAAGGAAAGGAAAGGAAAGGAAAGGAAAGGAAAGGAAAGGAAAGGAAAGGAAAGGAAAGGAAAGGAAAGGAAAGGAAAGGAAAGGAAAGGAAAGGAAAGGAAAGGAAAGGAAAGGAAAGGAAAGGAAAGGAAAGGAAAGGAAAGGAAAGGAAAGGAAAGGAAAGGAAAGGAAAGGAAAGGAAAGGAAAGGAAAGGAAAGGAAAGGAAAGGAAAGGAAAGGAAAGGAAAGGAAAGGAAAGAAGGAAAGGAAAGGAAAGGAAAGGAAAGGAAAGGAAAGGAAAGGAAAGGAAAGGAAAGGAAAGGAAAGGAAAGGAAAGGAAAGGAAAGGAAAGGAAAGGAAAGGAAAGGAAA